>NW_026055739.1:0-5640 GCF_023758065.1 Alternaria ventricosa | reverse complement strand
ACATAGATTGTTCATGATTACATGTAATGATAGGTACCGCATTTTTAGCTGTTGGTCTATGACGTAGACTACCATATCATTTAACAAATAATCATCATATAGGATTAGAAGCTGGAATACTTTACTGACATTTTGTTTATGTTGTATGATTATTCTTATTTGTATCCATATATTATTGAGGATCCTAAAGTTAAATAGTTAGGCTAATACTTCACCTATACAACTTTTCTCAGAAGAATGAAAATGGCTCTTTCCTCTCTATTTTTTTTTCTTAGTTTTAATATATCATGCTGTTTGTCCACTCTCTCATATTTTTTGCATTCTTTACTTTATAAATTACAAAAAAAAAAATAAGAGAGAGAGGGGGGCTATATTAAAAAAAAATACGTAATAACTATGAAATTACTATCCTGTTCGGACCCCCCTTTTTTTGGGGGGGGGTCCTAACTTTTTACATATAAAGTAAGGGGAGTAGCAAAAAAAAGAGGATGTAAGAGGGGGAGTTCGAATCTCTCTATTCTGATAGGTTACTAAATTCATTAATATTATTACTTTTATCTAATGCTTTTTCATAAAGACGAGACAAATCTATCTTGTACTCTAGAGTAACGATTATTATCTTACTTATTTCAGCTTTTATAGCTTATGATAACTTATCTCTTTTATTTTTAGCGAAAGATATAGGAATATTTGGAGGGTTTATTCATTTCTGGTTTATTCTCTTATTCCTTTATTCTCAAAAACACAGAATTACCATTAAAAACTAACAGGTTTAACTATAATTGTTTTTAATTACACCTTTAATTTTACATTTTATAAATTTTAGTCTGCCATACTTAGTAGATAACTTGCCTTTTATATTATTCGAATTTAATCACCTAATTTCTAGAATTCTGGTGTTCTTTTTTTCAAAAGTGCATCAGGTTTTACTTAAAATTTTTAGTAAAAAAGGGTTTATAGATATTTTGATAAGTATTTGGATAATCTATGTTACTAAAAGTATTATTAGATTCGTTGTCTATTTTGAATATAGTTAGTAATCTTTTTATTACGAATTGGTTTTTTTCATTAACAATAGATTTTTATAGTATAACTCTAATTAAAGTAGTAACACCTTACGTGGAAAAAGTAGGAATACCTTATGTGGAGAAAATCTTTACAAGCATAATTAAACCATATTTTACTAGTTATTTATCACCTGTTCTTTGTGATTCAGCTGAAGAAGTAGCTAAATTGTTTAGTGAGCTCCCTTTTTCTAATGTAGATAGTAATGTTATGATAAAAAAGTGCAGAACTAGTACTAATTATAAAAGTAGAAAAGATCTAATCGCAGAATTTAAAGCATTCCGTCTAAAAATAAGCTCATACACACCTAGTTTTATTGTCTCTATGCAGTAAGGCCATGTAAGTAAAATTGAACAAGGTGAACCCTCTAGAGGGCAACTTTTTAAAAAAAGAGCTCTTTATAATACACAAGAGGAGGGTTATAAACGTGCAAAAATAGAACGCAATTTAGGTAAAAAAAAACCATATAAAAAAAAAGCCCGAGTAGTTCAATGGTAGAACATTAATTTCATGCATTAATAATGAGAATTCGACTTTCTCCTCTGGCTCATGGCAAAAACCAGATTAAAAAACATAGTAAATAAATTACATTTCAAAAGTCCGATTATTTAACAGACCAGTTTTAAAGTAAGTTTTCATAATTATTCTTCTAGCAGTATTATTGTCTATGAAGATGTCTTAATTTCTAAAAAAAGTAAGGACTTAGAACTAAGGTATTAACCTATAACCCTATACCACTTCGTAAACTATTAAAAAAATCACCTTACATAATACTTTGTTAATTAAATTATGTTGTTAGGATTAAAGGAAAGGAGATGAACGTGGATTATCTACTATTATATTTATGCCTTTTTACAATACATCACCAGAATTTATGTACAGGTTCCAGCTATGAAATTGGATACGTATCGTTCCAGGTATATAATGGAATTTGTCCGCATTCTAAACTCATTTTCCTTAATTCTTTTTTTTTTCTTTTGCTCCAATGGTTTATTGCTTCAGTTTGTTTTTTTTCTGTTTGTTTATTTTTTTTTTATTGAAAAAAAAGAAACGAAAAAAACAGTTAAGCAAAAGAAAAAAAAAATTACCGTAAGCTCCCTGCCGCAGTACTGCGGGGGGAGGAGGATGGATGTTGGTCGGATCCCCACGGATGTATATCTATAAACTTAGAATGTACTAGTTCTAAACAAAAGCATAAAAAACTTTTATATTGTTTTTAAACTTGTGATACAAATGTAATTCATCTTAATTTTATTATACTTAATATTTTTAGGAGAATAGTAGGGAAGTCCAGTGATTTAAATATAGCTTTTTAAAAGTGAGGTAAAAGCTTGGGTAATACACAGAAATTAAAATAATAAAAACTTTCAGTTTTTTATTATAACTATGAAATAAAAAGCCTTAATTAATCTTTATTTTAGTTAAATATTACGTACAGGACCCGGCTTACTTGTATCCAAGGAATATATCTTATGTTGTCTTTATAAAGATATATTCAAAAACGTTAGGCTACTAATTCTAATCCCCTGCGGGGATTTCCCTTACTTTTTTATATATTTATTTTTGTAAAAAAAAAAAACTTAGGGAAAACCTTAAAGGATTTACCGCAGGGTAATAAATAGTATAGCAAACATAACAAATTAGTTTAGTAAAACAGTAGCATGTTGTACAGACAATCTTCTTAAAGTATACAATATATCAAAAAAAATCTTTTTTGTTTTTCATAGTATAATTGTGTTATTATTTTAGATATTGTTGGTAAAAAAATATATTTTTATATCTATTTCATAGAATGTATTTTTTAAGTTATTTCTCTTTATGACAACATTATACAATAATTTATAACTTGTTCTCCGTTTTCCATATTTATTATTTTGTAACGAATACAGCTGAGCTGATACGATATAGCAATACATTATTATACACATTAAAGGTTGAGTACAATTTTATTCTTTTTTATTAAAACATCTCTTGGTTACCTTATAGAGTACATTGTATAAACAGGTTAGAGACAGGTTGGTTAGGCGCCTCATTTGGGTTGAGGAATTGTTATGTTTGAATCATAATAACCTGGAATAAGATTTTAAATCATTTTTTATAAAAATATATTGTAGTATATTTGATGTGTAATGTATTACTTACTAATTATATCACCTTTATACTTATATTATAGATTATAAGGATTAACTTTGGTACCAGTATGGGATAATGTGGTTGGTGATTACTACCTTGTTATAGTGGATGCCTATTATCTAATGGGCTATTTGGGCCATTTATACCTAGTGTTTATGACGGAGACATTATTCAATGGGGGGGAGCATAGGGCTTATGCACTTTTCCCTAAACCGGGTGCATTTCTAAACCCAGATTGGTTAGATTATTGAAGACAACATAGTGATTTTTATGAAACCATATTAACTTGTAATCTATGCCCTCCTAATACTGCTCATGGAATGTCACAGCATAGTAAAGGTCTTAAGGTGTTTACTGGATTTGGGCCTCATACGGTGGAATTATTTCCTAAAACGAATGTTCTATCACTACATGCTACAGGGATAGTTTCTATGCATACGGGTGATAGATTGTGTCACAATGGTGGGATGCTTATGTATCCACAACGACGTGCGTTCTAGACTGTATAGCTATGGTAATCTGTGGATATATACACAACGTATTTAGTATATTGTGAAAAGTTTATACTTTAAAAGTACATAGTTTTTTAAAAACCTGTAAGTTAAGGAGAGCTACCTATACTTATAAAATGTAATAAATTACTTTACTTCATAATTAAGCCAGTAAAAGGTATAAATGTAATAAATTTATACTTTATGTAATAAATTTATACTTTATGTAAAGCATTTAAAATATAAATGAAATACAATACCATACTTAGCCCACTAGACCAGTTTGAAATTAGGAACCTATTTAGCATAGACACACCATTATTAGCAAACATGAACCTATCCATAACTAACATAGGGATGTACATGACTATAGCTGCGTTTATAGCTTTCTATTTTAGTGTATTGGCTACAAACCACGCCAAAATTACACCCAACAAATGATCTTTAAGTCAAGAAACACTATACGCAACTATACACAGCATTGTGGTGAACCAAATTAATAGTAAAAACGGTCAAGCTTATTTTCCTTTTATGTATGTATTATTTATATTTATCTTAATTAACAATTTAATTGGAATGGTTCCATATAGTTTTGCTTCAACATCTCATTTTATCTTAACATTCTCACTTAGTTTTACAGTAGTATTAGGTGCAACAGTGTTAGGATTCAAAGAGCACGGGTTAAAATTCTTTTCTTTATTTGTTCCAGCTGGTTGTCCTTTAGGATTATTACCTTTACTGGTATTAATTGAATTCATCTCGTACTTAGCTAGGAATGTTTCTCTAGGATTAAGATTAGCAGCCAACATAAAAAGAGGAGACTAGGTGCCTCATTCTTACTGTGTAAAAGAGCCAAACTCCGGGGAAGCCCTAAAGCTCTAATAACTAAAGGTAAGACGGAAACTTCTTACCTGGCCTCATGAATGATTGAGGGTATAGTAACATCATTAGAGATTCTAGTAATAGAAATGGGTGATCGCGGATCTAAAATAGATAATGAACTATCTGTAAAAGAGCAACGAGTAGACGGTTCTTCCATTAGGTAAAACCAATGGTAAGGTGTACTCTAGTCGCCGGGAAAGCCGGTTCTTGGGCGAAATTAAGTAACCTGAGATTAAAGTTATCACAATAGCCTAGGGGGGAACCCCCTGGGCCATCCCCCTTTTATTTTTTTTTTCGACATAATTTCTATGAAATTATTAGAAAAAAAAATTAGGGGGATAGCCTATCCTTATTTTATACTATTTCTCCTTTTTGTTTTTATTTCCTCTATCGACATAATAGTTGAGAATAAAGAGGGAATTGAAAAGGAAAATAAAGATATAATCGGCAATCTCGTAATGGAAGTATATATCTTTAAAAATTTAAGTAAATAATATAATCTAAGGATGAAGTTGTTGAACGATTATCAGGTCACATGCTTTTAAATATCTTAAGTGGATTTACATATAACATTATGAGTTCTGGTATCATTTTCTTTATCCTAGGATTATTACCATTAGCCTTTATAATTGCATTCTCTGGATTAGAACTAGGTATTGCATTTATACAATCACAAGTTTTTGTAGTGTTATCTTGTTCATATATTAAAGATGCATTAGAATTACATTAAAGGTATATTACCTTATTTTTTTAGACGTAATTTCGGATATTCCTGGTTCTATTTGTAATGGGGCAAATTGTAAGGGTAAAGTCTTTTGTGGCGATACTACCTGTATATGTATAAGAACTGTGTAACCCTTTAACTCTAGATTGTTAGTAAGATAATTGTTTTGTATTATTAACATGATATCAAAAGTAATTACCTTACCAGATAGTTTAATATGTCCCAGTATATATTGATTTATAAAGGTGGATAATTACAATTGTATATCTACAAAAAAAAGGGGTGTGTTGCATAGGGCTATGCATTTTGATTGCAGATCATAAATTTAAGGTTCAACTCCTTCAC
>NW_026055738.1:0-2500 GCF_023758065.1 Alternaria ventricosa | reverse complement strand
AAAACTTTGATTTCTCGTAAGGTGCCGAGCGAGTCAGAAAAAGAACATCGCCCGATCCCTAGTCGGCATAGTTTACGGTTAAGACTACGACGGTATCTGATCGTCTTCGATCCCCTAACTTTCGTTCACTGATTAATGAAAACATCCTTGGCAAATGCTTTCGCAGTAGTTAGTCTTCAGTAAATCCAAGAATTTCACCTCTGACAACTGAATACTGATGCCCCCGACTGTTCCTGTTAATCATTGCGGCGTCTCTAGAAACCAACAAAATAGAAACGCACGCCCTATTTTATTATTCCATGCTAACGTATTCGAGCAAAGGCCTGCTTTGAACACTCTAATTTTTTCAAAGTAAAAGTCCTGATTCCCCAGCACGCCCAGTGAAGGGCATGAGGTTCTTCAGAAGGAAGGCCCGGCCGGACGAGTGCACGCGGTGAGGCGGACCCGCCAGCCAGGCCCAAGTTTCAACTACGAGCTTTTTAACTGCAACAACTTTAATATACGCTATTGGAGCTGGAATTACCGCGGCTGCTGGCACCAGACTTGCCCTCCAATTGTTCCTCGTTAAGAGATTTGAATTGTACTCATTCCAATTACAAGACCCAAAAGAGCCCTGTATCAGTATTTATTGTCACTACCTCCCCGTGTCGGGATTGGGTAATTTGCGCGCCTGCTGCCTTCCTTGGATGTGGTAGCCGTTTCTCAGGCTGCCTCTCCGGAATCGAACCCTAATTCCCCGTTACCCGTTGAAACCATGGTAAGCCAATACCTTACCATCGAAAGTTGATAGGGCAGAAATTTGAATGAACCGTCGCCAGCGCAAGGCTATGCGATCCGTAAAGTTATCATGAATCACCAAGGAGCCCCGAAGGGCATTGGTTTTTTATCTAATAAACACATCCCTTCCGAAGTCGGGATTTTCAGCATGTATTAGCTCTAGAATTACCACGGTTATCCAAGTAGTAAGGTATTATCAAATAAACGATAACTGATTTAATGAGCCATTCGCAGTTTCACGGTATAATTGCTTATACTTAGACATGCATGGCTTAATCTTTGAGACAAGCATATGACTACTGGCAGAATCAACCAGGTAACAATCGTACGCCAGAGCGCCGAAGCGCCGAGGCTGCACCCCCGAAAGGGCGGACTGTACCAAAGAGGGGGGTCGCCGAAACAACCCCAACCGCCTACTGCGAAAGCACCCAGGGCGCGATCGCGGCAGGCAGCCTATTCATTTGCCCCCACTGAGTTCCCCAAGGCGTGGTCCGCCGCGAAGCCTGACCGGCGTTGCCGCCAGTAGCAAGCCCGCTGCATGCACGCCTCAAGAGGAGAAAGCCCACGCCGCCTCACACACACGAAGCGCGGATAGGCGGCAGGACGGTCCCCAAAGAGCTGGTGAAATCGTTGGCAGAGCCATCAATCCACAGACCCCGAAAATGGTGCCTGCTCATGGAAGTGAGCAGGACTTCAGGCGTCAAGCGCAAGTACGGGTGCAGCGCCGGAGCGCCGCTTCGTGATATAGGCCTTAGCCCACCCCTACAAGCCCCCAACAGTCGCCGAGTCCCGGGTAACGCGCTGGCCAGAGTTGACGTCCCCAACCGCTACCTGGGTAACAAGGCATGCAAATATGAAACCAAAAAGTGGTGCCCACCCCCGAAACTGCGCTGCGAACAACGCCGAAGCAGGGGGGAAGAGCAGAAAGTATAGCTGAAGCAAGGGGCGATCCACCACACTGAAGTAACTGGCATAGCCCAACAGCCACCGATCCGCAAACGAGGATGACAATAGGCGGGGGCACCAGCGAAAACGCGGCCTCAATCCCCAGGCCGAAGCCCGTTCGCCCTAAACACCACCCAAAAAGTCCGTCCACCAGCCGAATATTGATTCAAGTTGCCTCATAAAAATATTCAGCCAGCAGCAAAGCGCAAAAGGGTTGCCCCCAAGGCGCGTCCGGCCAGTTTGGTGCCCCAGACCCGATCACCCACCAGCGCAAATATTGATTCAAGTTGCCTCATAAAAATAATTGCGCTGCGGCTCAAAAGGGTTGCCCCCTACGAACCTCACCCATCTGATACTAGTCTGGTTGGGTGGGTAGCTGGGTTTTGAGGACCCCAACTACCCTCCTCATATAGTGTAGGAACATCGTTCGGCTCGATTTTCGCGTTCCGGGGTTAAGGTGGCGGAAAACAGCTCGGAGGTGCGCTTTTTTGTATGGGAAACCGTGTAGACATGCGCAGGCTCATACAAACCATAAACCGAATCCAAAAAATACAGAGTCTAGTAGCTTTGGCGCACAAAGCGATTGCGCCTTGGGTAGTAGTAAGAAAAGGCTTCAAAGTCGAAAAATAAATCAAGAGTCTAGTAGCTTTGTAAAATAAATTAAGAGTCTAGTAGCTTTCTAAAATAAAGTAAGAGTCTAGTAGCTTTATAGAATAAAGTAAGAGTCTAGTAGCTTTATAGAATAAAGTAAGAGTCTAGTAGCTTTATAAAATAAAGT
>NW_026055737.1:0-9121 GCF_023758065.1 Alternaria ventricosa | reverse complement strand
TCTACTAGCTTCTTTTTAAAAATATTAAGTTCTATTTCTAATAAGAAATAGATTAGTTTAAAAAGTAGTTTCTTTTCTTCTTCTAGAATAATCTTATAGTTCTAATCTTAGTACTTTAGTAAAGTATCGCTATCTACTACTTCTATAAAGAGATATTTAAATTCTTTATACTCTTTTAAGATACTAGAAGTTATATATTTTTTCTAAACTCTAACTTTATAATTAGGTAATTCTCTTCTTATATTTATTAAGTTAAATCTTTGTTTTTTAAAGACGTTCTTAGTTAAGGTTAGTTACTTTACTATAATTACGTTAATTTCTTTTTTATCTACTATTAGCTTTATATAATATGTAGGTATACTTATAGTTACGTCTAATCTATAGTAGTTAAATAAGAACTCTCTTAACTTCTAGTTAATTTATAAGTTATATTCTTATAACTAGAGTAGGCCTAATATAATATTATAGGTAGCTAATCTAAAGACGTCTAGGTCTAGCTTCTTCTAATATCTATAGATATTAAGCGTTACTCTAGTAACCTTATAAGTAATCTCTATTTTACCTAGTATAAGTTACCTATTAGTAATAAATAAAGTATAACTCTTTTTCTTTCTGCGTAGTTTAAGCTCTACTTAAGATACTATTTATATAGAGATATAGCTTACCTAAGCTTCTAAGTCTATAAATGCCTTTATCTATATTCTATTAAGCTTTACTAGAAGTCTAATAAGTTCTAAGAAGTTTATACTATTAATCTTCTTACTAGCTTTTTCTATTAGAAGTCTTAGTCTAAAAAAGCCTTTCTAAATCTATAGAAATCTTTAGTAATTCTATATTTATTATAGTTAAGGTATAGGTAGAGGTACTAGTTACTCTAGTTATACTCTAATACTAATTATTCTCTAATATTCTTCTTAAATACTAATTATATTTAGAGAATCTTTTATAGGTTAATATATCTAAGAAAATAGAAGGTAGTTTACTTATCTTATAGGTATACTAAGTACTTATCTATAGTATACTTAAACTAAGACTATTTATACTTTAGCGTTATCTTATTTAGTCTAAAGTTTTATTCTACTCTATTCTTATTACTATAGTAGATTAAATAGAAGTTTATAATATATATTATCTATAAAAGTTTATTATGTAAGAAGTTTCTATAGTCTATCTAGTACTTAACTTTAGTAAAGTACCTCTTTATAAGTTACTTTTTCTTAAACTTTAGAAGTACTATTCTAGCTTTCTCTTATTCTTTATCTAAGAGATAATACGTAAGTTAGTTCTTTTATAATACTATAGCGTTTATAGTCTACTTATATATCTCTTTACTATTATAGCCTATTCTCTTAAGTTTCTTTAGAAGATTATAGTATTTATTAAACTTTTTAAACTTATTAAAGAAGTTCTTTAGTTTAAGAAATTTTTTTAGTAGTCTTTCTAGGTATATAAGTAGCGTGTTAATCTTAAAATCTAATTCTTTAGAGTATTAGATAATAACTTTATTATTACTAATTATAGAGTTCTTATAATTCTTAATAGCTTACTAGACCTAGTCTAGTTATTTAGAGGTTAGAATAATATTAATAATATATAGTAGAAGGTTCTTCTTATCTTCTATTACTTATTAGAAGAGGTAATAATAGTTCTCTTATATCTTAGCTATAATGTCTAGAGTCTTATAGGCGTACTTAATATTAGATTTATTAAGATATTATAGTAGCTAGTTAATTTGTAATAAAAGTTAGACTATTTAGTCTCTTTAAACGTATAGCGTAAGTAGTCTATTATTATTCTTAAATAGCTTTATCTTTCTAAACTTAGTTTAGTTAATTTCTATAACTTTTATAAGTTTTTTAAATTTTTTTTTAGAGGTACTATACTTATCTAAAAAGATATTTTTTTAGGTAGTCTTATTAGAAGTTATAATAGATATACTACTTAGTCTACTAGTTAGGCTTTATAGCTACTTATATTAAGAATAGTAGTTAATACTCTATACTACTCTTTAGTTATTAAAGTCTGTAGGTTATAGAATATTTAGCTATTATACTACTTTGCTTTAGCTCTTATAGTTTTGTACTATATAACTTAGCTTACTATAGGCGTAGTAGTTAAAGTTCTTTTTCTTTTTCTACTTCTTATTATAAAACTTAGGTTGTCTAAGTTCTTTATTAAAGTTATTAAGGTGTATAGATTTATAGCTATTAGTAGCGTATAATTCTAGAATCTTAGGTATATAGCTTTATTAACGTTCTTAGTTAGAGTATAAATAGTAAAGTTTAGAGTAAATCTAGGCGTTTTTATTTATATTCTCTAGTACTCGCGTTCTCTATGCAAATAGTTATTCTTCTAGCTTTAGTTTATAGAGTTTATTATTAATATAAATAGCTTTATTCTTAAGTTTCTAAAGTATACTAATACTAGACCTACTTCTTATAAGTTCTGCGCGTACCTAGAGTTTAAAACCTTACTTATATATCTATATTAAAGCGTTGTTATTCTATTTAATAACTACCTAGTACTATTAAAATAGAGTAGTATAGTTAGTAGTAGACTACGTTTAGCGTAGTTGTTAAATCTTCTACTTAGTAATTACCTTCTTCTAGTAGAGTAAAAAGACTTCGCGCATTCTAATCTTAAAAGCGTTCTAGTCTTTAACTAGATATTTATTATTATTATTCTTAATAGCGTTATCTATATATTAATAGATAATTAGCCTAGCCTACTCTCTAGTATTGCCTTATAGAAACGTAGTAGCCTAGATAACTATATTATTATTATTAACTTTATTACTCTTAAGGTAGAAGTAATAGTTAACTTAGAGTAGCTAATCTTTAAGCTTATAGCGTTCTCTATTATAGATATTAAGCTTATTACTTTTACTAGTAACCTTTATTATATAGAAAGTAGAGGTGTCTATCTTAGTATTACTTATCTTAAAAGTATTTAAAGTGTAAAGGTTATTTTAAGATAACTTAAGAGTTAGTTCTTAAGAAGTAAGTAAGTAAAATAGAATAAGTTAGTGTACTAGTATAATTAGAAGATTAATATAATAGTACAAGAGTGTAATAGCACGTTTAGTAGAATAATATAATATTATAAGAGGTTAAGAAAGAAGTATAATTCTTAGATTAAATACTAGAGTCTTATATAAAGTTAAATACACTAAGCTATAAGAGTTTAGTGCCTAAGCTATATACTTAATAAGAGTTATACTTATAGACAAGCGTATAAGTAATTATAGATAAGTAATAATGTATCTTACTAGTTATTAGCTTAACTACTTATACTTATTAATAAGCGCCTTATATAGGTCTAGCGTTGTCTTACTTATAGATAAGTAGTTACGTAACTATAGCGTAGTTCTGTGCTGCAATTCTATAACTATAACGTATAATTCTTTAAAGTAATTACGCTAACCTCTAGAGTATCTCTTAGGTTAGATTGTAATAGCTAGTTACTTTAAGTTTATCTAAACCTTAGATTTTATAGTAAAAGAATTCTAGCAGCTAAACGTTTAATAGATAGTTAAGAACTACTACTAGTTCTATATAACTTGCGCAAGAATAAAACCTACTAGATATACTAGATATAGTAAACTATAGTTACTACCTATACTAGCTAATATCTAGAAAGATATTATAATAAACTTTATTACTAAGTTACCTCTAAGTACTCTAGAGAGATAAGAGTATAATAGTATACTTATAGTTATATACTACTTCTCTAAAATAGTATACTTTATACTATCTAGAGATAATCTAAACGCGCTAGAACTAGTTAAAACCTAGTCTAGTATTCTAAAGAGGTAGACTATAGAGAAAATTAGATTATAAATTATTAATAATAAATTTTCTAAGTATAAAAAGATTCTAAAATTACTTAAATCTTAATTATAAGTATAGAGAAATTAATAATTATATTTCTAAGGCTAAAGCTAATCTATACTAATCTAAACTTATTAAAGCTAAATAATACGTAAAAGCTATATAAAGAATAAAATAAAGTAGATTAGAACTAGAGAAGGCTCTAAAAGGCCTAATCTAGACTAATTTATACTAAAGTATACTAAACGCTAAACTCTATAACTAGATAACTCTAAACTAGAATTAAATAACTTAAGAAAACTTAAAAATAACTCTAGATAGACCTAGGCTAGACTAGACTAATCTAGAAAAGAGTAGAATAATTATTTCTAAAGCTATCTCTAGTAGCTTTAGATAGCTTACTTTTAATTATAAATAGTAACTCTATAAAAGCCTTAACTTTAGCTTCTAGGCGCTTAACTTTCTTTTTTAGAGTATTTATAACTTTTTTCTTCTAGACTAGATTAGATAGGTCTAGACTAAAATAAATAGAGGTATACTTACTTACTTAGATAGAGTTTTAGAAGTACTATTACCTTTATAGCTAGGCTTAAACTTCTAAGTAATACTAAAAACTTTAGTATTAAAGAAAATATACTTACTAGAGTAAAGCAAAGTTTACTTATTATTAACGTACTAAATAGTATTTTTATCTAGATTAGTATAGATAGGTATAGATAGGCCTAAATTACTTATATTATAAACTTAGTAGCCTAGATCTTAACTAACTTCTTTAGAGCTACTTTATTATTTTTAAAGATATCTAAAATATTATAAACTATAGCGTTTAAAGCTACTCTAGAATATATTATATAGATCTTAGCCTAGATTACTAGAATTATAAAGATAGAGTACTTAGAAAGCTAAATAAGTTTAGATTAGCTTAGATTATACTAGCGTAGTACTATATACTTAAAAGTAATCTTAGCTAACTAAATTATAGTTATAGTAGTATAAAAAGGTTTTAGCTTTCTTCTTATTAATTTTATAAGCTAGTATAACTACTATTCTACTTTATAAAGTCTAGATTAGTATAGAATAGTCTAGATAGCTCTAGAAAGAGATACTAACTTATATCTTATAGTTTTTATTTTTTAGATAGTAGTAAAGCGCTAGAGAAAATAGATAACTATTTTTAATAGTAGTATATAGAGTATTACTATATTAAATATAGCTATTAGAGTTAAACTTAGTAGTAGTATAAGTAGCCTTTAGACTCTAGGCCTAGAGGTCTTATATTATAGCTAGATTAGTATAGATTAGAGTAGATTAAGAAATACTAAACTAGATTAGTATTAGATACTACTAGTTATTACTAAAAAGCTCTAGATAGTGTAAAAAAAGTGTAAATAGTGTAAGAAAGTACTAAATTATACTAGATTATATTAATTAATAAGCTTTTATTCTTATTAGTAAAAGAAAGAAAAAGATAGAGCTAGGCTACGCTAGACTAACCTAAATCTACTCTAATCTAGAGTAGTCTAGACTAATCTTAATATATAGAGAATTTAGAAATACTTACTAAATAATAGATAGAAGTAAGAAGTTTAAGTAGGTAGCCTAAAAAGAAATTCTTTAATATTAATATATAGACTATATTTTAGCTAGAGCTTAGCGCTTATATAATTCTCTAAATTCTTTTAATCTTTTATTTTATATAGAATATACTTCTAAAAAGAAAAAAGACTTTATTATAGCTATCTAGCTATAGACTACTCTAGATCTCTCTAGACCTTTTTAGACTATACTAGCCTACGTAAGCGTAAGCTCTACTAGTATAGGTACTTAGAGAGCTTTTTATTATAATCTAACCTAGAGAATACCTAGAGGTTAGCGTTATTACTTTAAAGAATTGTGTAGCATAGTTATAGAATTATAGTATAGAAACTACGCTATAGTTATATAACTACTTATCTATAAGTAGAATAGCGCTAGTTCTATATAAGCGCTTATCTACAAGTATAAGTAGTTAGACTAATAACTAGTAAGATATATTACTACTTATCTATAATTACTTACACACTTATCTATAAGTATAACTTTTATTAAGTATATAGCTTAGACACTAAACTCTTATAGCTTAGTGTATTTAACTTTGTATAAGACTCTAGTATTTAATCTAAGAATTATACTTCTTTCTTAACTCTTTATAATATTATATTATTCTACTAAATATACTATTATACTCTTATACTATTATATTAATCTTCTAATTATACTAGTACACTAACTTATCTTACCTTACTTACTTACTCTCTAAGAACTAACTCTTAGGTTATTTTAGAATAATCTTTATACTTTAAATACTCTTAAAATAAGTAATACTAAGATAGATACTTCTACTTCTTACGTAATAAAGGTTACTAGTAAAAGTAATAAGCTTAATATCTATAATAGAGAACGCTATAAGCTTAAAGATTAGCTACTCTAAGTTAACTATTACTTCTACCTTAAGAGTAATAAAGTTAATAATAATAATATAGTTGTCTAGGCTACTATATTTCTATAAAGCAACGCTAGAGAGTAGACTAGGCTAATTATTTATTAATATATAGATAACGCTATTAAGAATAATAATAACAAATACCTAGTTAAAGACTAGAACACTTTTAAGATTAGAATGCGTAAAGTCTTCTTACTTTACTAGAAGAAAGTAATTACTAAGTAGAAGATTTAATAACTGCGCTAAACGTAGTCTACTACTAACTATACTACTCTATTCTAATAGTACTAGGTAGTTATTAAATAGAATAACAACGCTTTAATATAGATATATAAGTAAGGTCTTAAACTCTAGGTACGCGTAGAACTTATAAGAAGTAGGTTTAGTATTAGTACGCTTTAGAAACTTAAGAACAAAGCTATCTATATTAATAATAAACTCTATAGACTAAAGTTAGAAGAATAACTATTTATATAGAAAACGTAAGCACTAAAGAATATAAATAGAAATACCTAGGTTTACTCTAAACCTTGCTATTTATACTCTAACTAAGAATATTAATAAAGCTATATACCTAGAATTCTAAGATTATATACTACTAATAGCTATAAACCTATATACTTTAATAACCTTAATAAAGAACCTAGATAATCTAAGTTTTACAATAAGAAGTAGAAGAAGAAGAAGAACTTTAACTACTACGCCTATAGTAAGCTAAGTTATATAGTATAGAACTATAAGAGCTAAGGCAAAGTAGTATAATAGCTAAATATTCTATAACTTATAGATTCTAACAACTAGAGAGCAAAATAAAGTATTAACTACTATTCTTAATATAAGTAGCTGCGAAGCCTAACTAGTAGACTAAGTAATATATTTATTATAACTTCTAATAAGACTACCTAAGAAGATATCTTTTTAAATAAGTATAGCACCTCTAAAAAAGAATTTAAGAAATCTAAAGAGGTTATAGAAATTAACTAAACTAAGTTTAGAAAGATAGAGCTATTTAAAAATAATAATAGACTACCTATACTATACGTTTAAAAAGACTAAATAGTCTAACTCTTATTATAAATTAACTAGCTACTATAATATCTTAATAAACCTAATATTAAGTATACTTACAAGACTCTAGATATTATAGCTAAAATATAAGAGAACTATTATTACCTCTTCTAATAAGTAATAGAAGATAAGAAGAACCTTCTACTATATATTATTAATATTATTTCTACTTCTAAATAACTAGACTAGGTCTAGTAAGCTATTAAGAACTACAAGAACTTTATAATTAGTAATAATAAGGTTATTATCTAATACTCTAAAGAATTAGATTTTAAGATTAATACGCTACTTATATACTTAGAAAGACTACTAAAAGAATTCTCTAAACTAAAGAACTTCTTTAATAAGTTTAAAAAGTTTAATAAATACTATAATCTCTTAGAGAAACTTAAGAAGATAGGCTATAATAGTAAAAAGATATATAAGTAGACTATAAATGCTACAGTATTATAGAAGAATTAACTTATATATTATTTCTTAGACAAAGAATAAGAGAAAGCTAGAATAGTACCTCTAAAGTCTAAGAAGAAGTAACTTATAGAGAGGCGCCTTACTAAAGTTAAGTACTAGATAGACTATAGAAACTTCTTATATAATAAACTTTTATAGATAATATATATTATAAACTTCTATCTAATTTACTATAGTAATAAGAATAGAGTAAGATAGAACTCTAGACTAAATAAGATAACGCTAAAGTATAAATAGTTTTAGTTTAAATATACTATAGATAAGTGCCTAGTATACTTATAGAATAAGTAAACTACTTTCTATTTTTCTAAATATATTAACCTATAAAAGATTCTCTAAATATAATTAGTATTTAAGAAGAATATTAGAGAATAATTAGTATTAGAGTGTAACTAAGACAACTAGTACCTCTATTTATACTCTAACTATAATAAATATATAATTACTAAAGATTTCTATAGATTTAGAAAAGCTTTTTTAGACTAAGACTTCTAATAGAAGAAGCTAGTAAGAAGATTAATAGTATAAACTTCTTAGAACTTATTAAACTTCTAGTAAAGCTTAATAAAATATAGATAAAGATATTTATAGACTTAGAAGCTTAGGCAAGCTATATCTCTATATAAATAGTATTTTAAGCTAGGCTTAAACTACGTAGAAAGAAGAAGAGTTATACTCTATTTATTACTAATAAGTAACCTATACTAGGTAAAATAGAGATTACCTACAAAGTTACTAAAGTAATGCTTAACATCTATAGATATTAGAAGAAGCTAGACCTAGACGTCTTTAGATTAGCTACCTATAATATTATATTAGGCTTACTTTAGTTATAAGAATATAACCTATAAATTAACTAGAAGTTAAGAGAGTTCTTATTTAACTACTATAGATTAGATATAACTATAAGCATGCCTATATATTATATAAAGCTAATAGTAGATAAGAGAAAGATTAACATAATTATAGTAAAGTAACTAACCTTAACTAAGAATGTCTTTAAGAAATAAAGGTTTAACTTAATAGATATAGAAAGAGAATTACTTAATTACAAAGTTAGAGTTTAGAAAAAATATATAACTTCTAGTATTCTAAAAGAGTATAAAGAATTTAAATATCTCTTTATAGAAGTAGTAGATAGCAATACTTTACTAAAGTACTAAGATTAGAACTATAAGATTATTCTAGAAGAAGAAAAGAAACTACTTTTTAAACTAATCTATTTCTTATTAGAAATAGAACTTAATATTTTTAAAAAGAAGCTAGTAGA
>NW_026055736.1:0-9730 GCF_023758065.1 Alternaria ventricosa | reverse complement strand
ATCTATTAACTATCTAGTTTAGAACTTATTAAAGTTTTACTCTAGCTTTGCGTAGTACTAGTTTTTCTTAATAATTCTTACGTAATCTATTAGTTGCGTAATAGTCTAGTTATCTAGAATAACTATAGTATAGTAGTAAAACTAGTAATATAATAAGAGGCTAAATAGCTATTAGGCTTAAGAGTTAGTGCGCTAGAGAGAGCTAGATCTAAATAGTGTTTAGATAAGAATAATAACTATATATATACACACAATATAATTAATTATATTAAGTATCTATTCTAATAGAGATACTACTAATCTCTCTACTATATATAGTAACTAACTAAAACTTAATCTATTTAGTCTTCTACTTTAAAAAGGCTGCGCGCTACTTTTAAGTGCGTATTTTACCTACTAAAGGCTTATTAGAATAATAGTTTAACTAGGCTTTAGAAGAGAAGAGACGCGATTATTATATAATATAATAGAATAAGTAATAGATAAGTATATAAAATAGAGAATAAGATAATACGCAGAATAGTATACCTAAGAAATACGTAGAAGTAAACTATAAGCTATAGAAACCTAACTATATAGAAACCTAAGAAGTAGGTATACTAAAAGACCTCTAACAATATAAATAATTAGATAATAATAACTACTACTTAAGTTAATAGATAATATAGCTATAGCAGCGCTGCGCTAAGTAATATAAAGAGCTAGATAAGAGGTTTAGACTAGGCTAATTACTCTTTAGAGAACTATATAGATAGAAAATAATAAGATAAAAAGTATATAGCTATATTATTCTACTAAGAATAAATAATAAGATCTAAGAAAAGTTAGAAGAGCTAATATAGTAGATCTTAATTTAGATATAGCTAGAAAAGAAGAGACTAAATAATAAGATAGTAGTAGAAAGCTATTATAGTATATAAAAAAGGCAGCGATAGCTCTTCTAGTAAAGAATACCTAACTTTATTAGTAAGTAAATAGTTAAACCTAATTAATAGTACTTATACATTTAATATTTACACTAGCTATTATACTATTTATAATACTTATATACTACTTTATATAAATAAGTAAGAGTTAATCTAATAAGGCTAAAGTTAATAAATAATCTAAGTTAGTTGCTAAAGCCTCTTTAAAAGCCTAATTTACTAAATAACTATTTTTACCTCTCTAAACTAAGCTTATAAAGTCTAAAGTAATACCTATATTATTCTAGAAGAATATTAAGATACTAGATATTCTAGAGTTTTTAAGCACTACTAGCTAGCAGCCTTAGGCACAACTTTTAGTATAACTCTAGAATAATAATATAGTAAGACTCTTTTAGATAATAGCTTAGTCTCTCTAGTAGCTAGGTAATTGCTCTTTAGTTTATTCTATCTAGCTTTCTCTATACCTATTAGAGATAGTTCTAGTATTTAATAGAACTAATGTTACTACGTTTCTTAAGCACTTTAAGAATATATTAAAGTACTATAAGTTTATAGATAAGATAAAGATTAATTATCTTTTAGCGCACTATAAACCTAAGTAGAGAGTAATTATCTAAGCTTTAAATAAATATACTAACGCTCTAGTTACTAAATTCTAGAAGAAGTTTAGAGAGGCTCTTAGAAAGCTTTTTTATATAAATAATAAAGACTAACAGAAAGCTTAAGCTAAGTACTTTAAGCACTAGCTTCTATAGTGCTAAGCTAGATTTAATCTAAATATTAAGAAATATCTATAAAAGTTTTAGATTCGTAGTAAGCGCTATATTAAAGTATTAACTATTAATAAAGATTACTAAGAGTTCTACTTAGTTAAGAAACTACTCTTTAGGCATACTATAAAGATACTTAATAAGTTTAGTTTAAAGACTAATAATCTAAAGGTATTTAACTACACTAAAATTAGTAACTACCTTACTACCTATCTAGAGGTAGAAGAAAAAGCTTATATACTTAACCTCTCTAAAGTAGTTAAGAAAATTATTCTAGAAGTTAAATTTAACTTAGCGCAGCTAATAGTCTATTAGTAACCTTAGTAACTAGTACTAGTCTCTTAAGATAACTACACACAGGCGTTCTAGCTACCTAAGCTTAATATTCTACTCTAAGATAAGCCTATCTAGCTCTATACCTTCTAGTTACCTCTAGAAAAAGTACCTACTAACATAGAAGTAGATAACTTAGTTAATAAGATACTTAACCTAAAGATTAATTATACTAGCTTAGAACTAGAACTATAGAAGATCTAGTAGATCTACTATAAAACTAAACTTATAAACAACTCTAATATACGTAGTAAAGTAGACTATTAAGCTAATAAACGCGCAAACTACCTAAGAGCGTACTTACTCTAGAGCTAGAGATAATACTAGCTAAATAACTAGTATTAACCTTAGTAATAGTAGTAATATAGTAGTTACTAATAGAACACTAGTTAGATGTTCTATAATAACTTCTAGAGCTTTTAGAATCTAAAACCTAGATATAATTAAGGTACTATAAATAGATAGGCTCTTAGAGTAACTCTAAACTATTAGGTATATAATAAGAGTAACTATTATAAGTAGAACTACCTAACTCTTTAAGTATATATAGATAAGAGCTAGCTTTATATAGATAAATAGAATATACTTTAGTAGAGTATACTAGAGAACCTCTAGAGTTATATTAATAATCTAGGCTAAAGACTATAGGCTAAGAGCATTTTAGCTAAGATTAAATAATAATTTCTAAAGAAGAATATTAACTCTCTTATAGTTAATACCTAGTTTAGTAGCCTAAAAGCTCTAATTAGCGTAGAGAATAACGCAATTTTAGTTTAGCTTATACTAGACTCTACTAAAAGCCTCTAAGTAGATAATATAAAATAATTCTAGAAGCTTTTAAGTATCTTTACTAAAGATAAATTAGACTACTACCTATATTTAGTAGACTTAAATTAATATAACAACACTATTATAGCTATAACTATTTCTAGAGTATCTTTAGAGCCTAAAAAGGTAGTATCTTATAACCTCTCTAAGGTTTAGAAGAAAATAATACTATAATAACTTAGTAATAATTATATTCTATATCTCTAAGGCTATAAGAATAGAATAGAATACTCTTTAAGCTACTAGGCTCTAAATAAGAAGAGAGTTATTTAGTTTAGTAAAGAAGATAATCTTATATAACTAGATAATAGAGCTTCTATAACACTATAAGAGTAATTAGAACTAAAGCCTAAGATAACTAATAAGTAACTAAGAAAGTATAAGATTATTAATAAGCTAGAGCCTAATGCGCAGGCTATAATTTATAGTATTCTAGGCACCTTAATTTCTCTTTAGATTAGCACTCTTTTTAGTAATATACCTAAAGTCTATAAGACGCTATTTAACTCTAACTATATAAATAAGAAGTTAGATAAGTTTAAAGTTAACGTTATTAAGATATTAAAATAATATACTAAATAATAAAATCTATAAGAAGAAGAAGAAGAAAAGTAAAAGATTAATAAGCTCTTAGGCGCTGTAGTTAATATAATTACTCTTAGTACTCTCTCTAACTACGTACTAGTAGAAGTAGAAGCTAGTAAAGTAGTTAACTACTATAGCCTAAAAGCAGAACACTAGACTAACTAGAAGATTAGCTATATATAATAGTATATTATTATAAATTAAGGCTAAGAATATAATTCTAAGAATATAGATTATAACTACTTAAGAAATAATTAAGCGTATAATTAACTAATAGGTATTAAGTACTTATACTAAGACTGCCTAAAGGTCTCTATTAATATTAGAGAAAACTCTTTTCTTTTTCTCTTAGACTTAGGCGCTAAGTTAAACACTATTAAGAAAGAGGTAGCTAAAAGAGCTATATTACTAATTATATTACTACTAGGTAGTATAAGAGCTACTTAGATAGTTACTATAAATAAGAGTATAGTAAGCTTTATAGGTATTATCTAAAGTATCTCTATTATTATAAAGTAGATTAAAGTCTAAATAAACTTCTTTATTATAGAGTTCTACACTAATCTAATTATTCTAAGTAACTCTTTTCTAATAGACGCTTAGGCGCGTATTAAATATATAACTAATAAATTAACGTACTATTATATTTTTAGTGTAGATAGCTAAGCTAATATAAAATTTATATATACTAGAAGTAATAAGCTTATAGCTTCTAGTCTTTATACTAAACCTATAGTAGAAAAAGGTATAAGAGTATAGTAGCTAGCGCTATACTCTAGTATATAACTAAAGAGCTAGTAGACAGCGTAGTGTACGCGTATATAGAGGTAGTAGAAGTAGTAGAGAAGAAGGCTAAAGGTAGTAAACTAAGTAGTAGTTATATATCTATATAATCTATTAGTAAATAGATTCTATAAAAGAAGCGTAGAGCTTCTAAGAAAAATCTAATAGCGTACTTATTAAGATTAAATAGTAAGTTAATAAGCCTTAGGCCTAATAAAAGCCTACTAATAAGAGATAATAAAAGTCTATATATCTTTAAGATAGAAGACGTTAAAGAGCTTTTAGTCTAATCTCTAAGCAATATTATAAATAGTATTAATAATAAGAACACTATAAGGTAGAGTAAGGTATTTTTCTAAGTAAAGAACCTAGCTAAGGTAGATAAAGGCCTTATATTAAAGGTTAATGTAGTTATAGTATTACATAAACCTAAGCGCCTACTTACTAAGTAGGTAGTAAGATAGCTAAATAATACTTAGATTAATAGAGCCTATAAGCGCAAAGGCGTTAAGATTAAATCTATTAATAACTCTAGCTAACTAACGCAATCTATTAAGAGATAGTTAGACTAGAAGAAGAGAGTATTAGCAAAGTAAGTACCTAATACTAATAGCTAATTAGCTCTATTTACTAAGTATTTTAAGCTATAATACGCTATATTTCTCTAAGGCACTTAAATAATATCTAAACGTATTTTAGAGATAAAAATCTTATTAAAGTTATTACTAGTAGAGAAGAATATACTCTTAGAGGTTCTCTACTAATAAGAAGTAGTACTAGCCTAGAACTTTAGAGAATTAGAAAAAGTTAGTAAAGATATTATTTCTCTAGTTATTATTAATATAGTACTATATTAAGTCTAGAGAGTTAACTAATTCTATATTCTAAGAAAGCTTTAGTAGGTTGTAATTAATATAATTTAGAACTATATTAATAGAGATACCTTAGAGTTATATAAGAGCTAGTATTATAACCTATAGTTCTTAGTTACTAAGAAAGATAAGAAGTATTACCTAATTAATAACGCTTAAAAGCTTAACAGAGTTATAATTTATAACGCTAACTTACTACCTAATTCTAATAAGTTTTTAGATAAGTTTACTAGCTACGTTATTATAAGCCTATTAGACTTCTTCTTAGAATATAACTAAGTAGAGCTATATAAAGACTTAAGAAATATAATAGCCTTTTTAATACTATTAGAACTTATATAATAATATACACTTCTAATAAGTATAATAAACTCTCTAGTAGAGTTTATACGTGTTATAATAAAGATTTATAGAGACTATATCTCTAATAGGTATATACTATACCTTAATAATGTATATATTAAGAGGCTAAAGAAGCGCTATAGTAACTATAAGGTAGAACTAAGTATAAGGTAGTTTATTACTAAATACCTTTTAAATATTAATAAAGTACTTATAGATATTAAGCGCGCGAGCGTAATAATATTAGACTATAAGTCTAACTTCTACTATCTCTCTATAATTATTATTAGCTATTAAATTAATAAGTATAGCTACTACTCTAATAAGAAAAAGGTTAATAAGATTACGTATTAGCTAAATTATTGCAACGCTAAGAAAGTCTAAATATTTCTTAGAATCTACGTTTACTATAGAATATAGATACTAAGTTTTACTATTATTATAGCCTCTTTATTTAAACTTTTCTATAAGAATATACTATTTAAATAGAGTCTAGAGTAGAAGTAAATAATAGAATATCTTAAGGCAGCTCTAATAACTACTCTAGCGCTAGTTTCTATTAATTACACTAAGCCTATCTAAAAGATTATTCTTATAGTTAATAGTAGTAAGAAAAGTTAAGGTATAGTTATTATATAGCTTAACCTAAATAGCTATTATTACCTAGTACGCTTTAAGAGTAGAGTTTAGTCTACTACTAAGAGAAATTAAGATTTAAGTAAGTATAAATATAAGGCTCTTCTACTTACTCTAAAGAAGTTTTAGTTCTATATCTATAAAGTAAACTTCTAAGTTAAGATAGATGTAAAGATACTTATTACGCAACTCTAATAAAGCGCAATAAATCTCTCTAGAGCTCTAATTACTTAGTAGCTTATACTTCTTAATATATAGAAGTTTAATATTATCTATATAGCTAGTAAAAAGAATATTATAGCTAATACTCTTTTAAGAATACCTAAGCTAGATAGCTAAAAGCTACCCAATAAACCTAAGAAAGATATAGAAGACTTTATTAATACGCACCTAAATATAGTTTAGCTTATCTTTAGTAAAGCTCTAGCATACACGTATAGAATATACTAGATAGATTTTTCTTTTAATAATTAACTACTAGTAGATAGCTATAGTAATAAGTTATAAGTAATTATAGGCTAGCTTCTATTCTGTAGAAGACCTAAGTATATATCTATAGCTAAGTTTTATAAGTTTAAAAAAAAGGCGCTCTAAATAACTATTAGAGAATAATATCTCTTTACTATTCTCTTAGAAGGCTAGCCTCTATAAAGAGTAGTTAACTTAACTAATAAGTAGTATAAGATTATTAGATCTCTCTATAATAAGTCTAGCTACTAAGATAAGAAAGGTATCTAGCGTAAAGTATAGACGCGCTACTATTAGAAAGAATAGTATAATTAAGTTAAATACTATATATAGTTCTACTCTAAGTGCTAATTATATATATTAGTAATAGTTTAAGAAGAGCTTTAGCCTATAGAGCTACTAATAATACTATTTATATAGATTACTATTAACGTTGTTTATATACTATCTAGCTATAATAGTAAGAAGTTTCTTATTATTATCTAAGACTACCTTTTATAATAGGTAGAAGCTAAAGCTTTAGCTAAAAATAACTTAAAGAGCGTTTAGAAGTTTCTACTACATAATATCTTTTATTAATAGAGTATTCTACTTAAGATATTAGCTAATAGAGGTTCTAAGAATAAGAGCCTTATAGAAGAGCTTTAGAAGTAATAGAAAATTAATAGAGTTATTTTAAGTGTCTACTACTCTTAGAGGTAAGAACTTATTAAGTAAGAGTACGCGCCTATTATAGCTACTCTAAAGAAGCTTTCTAGTAACTAAGTAGATAACTTACCTAACGTTCTATAGACTAATTATATAACTATTAAGTAATCTACAAATAAGACACTAGCTTACTTAGTCTTAGACTAGTAGTATATCTTATCTATTAAGCTATCTATTCTAACTTAGTAGACGCTTCTATAGAATAATATTTAGAATATACTTACTCTTTTTATAATATAAGCCTACTAGTTTAACTAAAGAAATAAATAATTTAAGAAGTTTATTAACTACACTATACGTCTTAGGTATAAGAATAAGAACTATTTTAACTAGTTAAGAGTTTTTTAGCTAAGTAAACTTTCTCTAGATAATTTTATTCTATTAAGAGACTTCTTCTATAAAAATAACTAATCTACACTTACTAAGTTTCTGTCTAAGTAGAAGAGGCTATTTTATATTTATAATATTAATAAGAAAGATTAGTATTAGTTAGAAGAGCTTAATAGTATCTTCTTCTAAAGTTATACGCTAGAAAACTACCTAAAGGTCTTTTACTAGCGCATAGTAGCTAATCTTATTAAGATTAATAGGCTAGACTACGCTATAGCTATATTCTCTACTAATAAAACTAATAATATAGATTAAGAAGTAAGTAGTAATAATAATAATAAGATATCTAAATAGTCTACGTACAGCTAAGATATTCTAGATACTCTAGAGTTAACTAAAGTTTAAAGAAGCTTATAGCTAAGAGCTTAACTAGATAACCTATTAGTTAATATAGAGAAGAAATAGAATATAGAGTAAGTGTTATTAAGACTTTAGCGCTTACTAGTAGTTATTTCTATAAAGAAACTAGGTTTTAATTAAAATAAGTATTAGGTATATACGTTATAAGTATTACTTTAAGTAGTTTTAGATATATATATATTAAATACTATAGTTAAGCTCTAAGCTATGCCTATATATATATATAGAGAATAGCTACTAGTTTTATAGCCTATAACTAAGTCTTTTAAGCTACTTTCTACTCTTCTTTAGCCTTTTACTAGAGGTCTTCTAGATAGAAAAGCTTTTAGACTTAGACTTACTAAGAAACTTATTACTATTATTATTATTAATATCTATCTTCTTAGTAGTAGGCGTAGTAGCTTTATAAGCGTAAAGAGAGCGTATAGAGGTAGAAGTAAGTATAAGCTTCTTAACTTTCTTAGTAGAAGTAAATAGTGTATTACTTTTAGAGAGAATATACTTATACTTAGAAGATAGTAGAGCTAAAAAATCTATTAGCATAGCTATAGCTACTTTAAGCTAAGCGCGCTTTACCTTATACTTTTTATTAGAAATACTCTAGCTATAGTTACTAATATCTAGGTCTTACAGCTGCTTAGCTAGGTTATAATTACTATTACTAATTAGCTCTCTAGAAGTAAGCGTAGACTAAATAGTAGAATTCTTTTTATATAACTAAAGAGTAGTTAGGCTATTAAAGCTATTAAGAGAGAGAGTTAAATAAAATATATAAGAAGAGAGATAGAAGGTAATAGAAGACTTATCTAGATTAATAGGCTTAGTAAAGAGAACTTTCTTATCTAGAGACTTAGAACGCTCTAAGAAAAAGTTAGCTATTATACTAGTACTAAGAAAAAGTATATCTAAAGAGTAGTTAGGTACTTACAGCTAAATAAGTATTAAAAGCTATTACTCTTAGTATAGTAGTTTATATAAATACTCTACAGTATTACGTAACTATTTAATATAACTAACTAATATAACTTAAATAGTAGCTTAGATCTGTATTTATAATAGCTATATATCTTATTATTACTATTAAGCTTAGTATCTTTACTAAGATATAACTTATAAGAAAGCGCTTCTATAAGATAGTATACTAGTGCATAAAGTGTTCTTATATAAATTAGATCTTTAATAACCTAAGAATTACCTAGAGAGAGAACGTCTTTTAATAAGAGCTCTTTAGAATTATCTTATTATCTACTATCTTATCTTTTACTTATGCTTTTTAGTATTAGACTTTTATATAATACCTTAGATAATAGAATCTCTCTATAATAAGACTCTTTTCTACTAAACTATTATCTATATACTTTCTTACTTATACTAACTACTTTGCGTTCTTATAGTAATATATCTTTATACTCTCTAATATCTATATAAATAGCAAAGCCTATAGAGATATATTCTACTACGTAGTATAAGAAGTAGTTAGTATGCGTTAATATAACGTAAATAGTAATAATAACTACTAAAAACACTATAAGTATAGACTTAGCTCTTTTCTTTAGGTTAGCTAAAACTATAATAGTAGTTACGTTTAGGCTAACTATATTCTTACTACTAAGTAATATTAGATAAGATAATTGCGCAGGTAAGGTAGCTACTTAGAAATACTAGAAAATAGTAATTTAACTAATACTTAGAATAGTAATATTAGAAGTATAATAAAATACTATAT